>NW_017263697.1:230090-237736 GCF_001662655.1 Pseudogymnoascus verrucosus
TCATCTTCATCTTCATCTTCGTCATCGTCATCGTCATCGCTGCGTCCTCTCAGCGCACCTTCCACCCACAACGAGCCCATGGCACCAGCCTGTCGTCTCGCACCAACACCATCACGCTCCCATGCCTCGCGCATATCTTCGAGTGCATTATACGTCAGGACTCTCTGAGCTTCCTCTGGCATTTCTTGGGCAAAGGCAACACCACCACCAAGGCCGGCATAGGCATTGTAGTCTTCGTTGTGTGCTGCATGTTCGCCGGAACCGATCTGTACAAGAGACGGATGGTAGTCATAGCCGTCTTCATAGATTTCGCTCGGGCCGCCGAAGATGATCCTTTGAGAAATAGTGAGAGGTGAGCTCGGAGATTGCTTCTCGATGCGGGTGCGTAGTTGACTCTGTATGTATATGTAGTGGAGATTGATAGGATAGGGGGTGAAGAATATAGAGATAGATGGAGTGTGAGGCTGCTGGCTTTCGAACAATTGTACCAATAGGATGTCGACGCCCCCCTCCTCAACTGCTCAAGTAGGATTCTCAAAACTTCCCAGGTTATAGGTCAACATTTGTCAGTACTCGCATTTCAGTCGCTCGAAGCGTCTTTTCTCGCAGACACGGGATACAGCCTTACGAGGGCCCGAGGCAAATTTTTGGAAATTCTAAGATCAGCCAACCATCTCCTGTATTATAGTACGCGCAAACACTTTTCAGCACACAGGATGCAGCCTTCATGGCAGCCGCGAGGCAGTTTTAAGAAACTGGCCCAACCATTTCTCGTTTTCAACCGGCCATTGCCACACTCCGGTCCGCTGGCGGCTGCACTACAAGGTCGATGGTGGAAGATATCAAAACAAGCCAAACATCTCTCGTCTATGAGCGTTCGTACACCCTGCTCATTCCGAGTGTAGGGCCATGGTCACTTGCAGAGTACGGGAAACAAGACGCCGTGTTGTACATAAATTCTAAAAACAGTTTTGTACAAGGCTGGAAACTGGAGTCGGGGAGGCTGGAAACTTGGGAACGCAGGCATCACAAAACCCCGACTCCGAAGCCAGTGATTAACATTTGGGCTACTGGGGGAAAATTGACAAAACGCAGCATACATCAATCTCGAAGAACACTGTTGCCTTCAGTTACTGCTAGTGATGTGCAAAATATGCAGTTGGTTTGCTGCGCCTAAGACATTGATGCAGGACCAACACTCCTAGTTGTGCCACGATAAACGAACCCAGCCTCGCTCGGTGAGCGGAAAGAGACGCCAGCCAGGTTCACCCAATTGCCTCTTATATCTCTCCTGAAAATGGCGTTGACCCGGTACGTTGTAGAGCTCAAGTATGCAAACTCGCTCAATTTCAGCCTATGAAATCTCATTGTTTCTTTATACTTCCGCCCAGTACATCATCAGTCTGCCTTGTAATAACCGGTCAAGATGCGCTACATTGGCACGTTTCCCTTTCAAGCATCAAGAGCATAAACGAGCCGCGTTGGGTTGCAAACATCTACACACTGCCACTCTCGTCTTTCGAGTAAGGCTATGAGATGGCCATCTCATATATTATAACCTTTGTCCTACCTAGACTATGAAATAGAAAGAGAACATTTCAAATCAAGATTCTATTACAATTATTCATGACAATCTATACTTTCCGTCTTCATGGGTTATTTCTTCCAAGGTGCCAAAGGGTTCAAGGAATCTTGTCTTAAACTCCGTACTTGCCCTCGTTTACAGACTAGACTGTCACCAACGCAGCAAGTGGCTGATACGTCACTAAACAAGTCACTTCAAACCTCACATAGCATCTGCCCAGTGGATCAAGTACTAGAGCTATCAACGAGCAATACAAACGCTACTTGTATAGTAAGCGCAGTATCAGAGCTACCAGCAAACAATACAATGCCGTTGAACGAAGGATTAGTGAACATTCTTCGTGACGAGTCGCCTTCATTTAAGGGTATGAACCAAATCAAATAAAACTTGTTTTAAGACTAAGACTAAGAGTTATGGCCAGACCGTTGGTTAGGTCGTAAACTCCTCGACATTGCTATTGCTACTGTAGCTGCAAGATCGGTTTCTGCACAAGCTTCGGAGAAAGTGGTCAAGGTATGCCCTAGTCATTTTAATATCGATTCATGCATTGTGGTATACTTTTATGTCTAACTTGACTAACTTGCATTAGGATTTATACCAAGACATGAAAGCCGCTTTTCCATATGACAATTGCTTCAGAGAATTACCTGGTAGAAGAGAAGCTGAACCAGAAGACCCTGATTACTGCTATCTTCTTGAGAGCTTGCTAGGTCACATTTACCTCCGGGGACAAGACGATGCCCCAGGCATTGTATCTATTTTAGAACGGAATGTCAGAGACCCTCGTCGATCCCAGGACGAAAAGTACCTAAAAAGCCCGCCATTACCACCACAGATTAGCCAATCCACTCAAGAGGAACGAATCTTAGATAATGCTTCTAATGGTATGGCTACAGAGGTAGGGTCTGTCTTTGGTTCAAACCAATATATTGGTAGCATCCCAAAGTTTACCCCACCTCAAGAAGTCAGTAACGGAAACGTGAGGCAGCTTCAAGAGCATGCCGATCTGGGAGATCTAGCGATATATACAGTGTTTTTCGAGGAGCATGGTACAATCAAAGGTACCAAGCCATCATATACGTGGCGCCAAACCCAATTAAAGCCTACAAGCAGGTTTCTGTTCACAGTCACCTTTGAAGGGGTAGAGGTTGCTGGGTTGGAATGCAGTTCAAAGCAGAACGCAAAGCATGAGGCTTCAAAAGCTCTTTGGGAAGAACTGCATCTAAGAAAACAGTTGTAGATACCTAGGGTTACTTTATGTTAGGTTTATGCTTAGTTTTGCATGTTAATTTGTGGTTTTATTATTCCAAAGTTTGTGAAAATTTTACCCTTACAGGATAAAATAAGTTGGTTCCTGCTTAGGAAGTTGTACTTCGGATTTATCGACATCGGAGATAGCCTAGCAGGCCTTCAACAACGACGACTTAACTAGCGCAATGAATCGTTTACCAATAGAAATTCTGGCTAAAATAGCATCGCAGGCATTCCAAGAGAAACGAATAGGCCCAGGCAGATTGAGACTCGCGCCCTTCTTGACAATCAATAGGACATGCCAGGTGGTGATTGAGCGCGAGATATTTCGCCATATAGGCGTCGACACAGACAGCCTCCCCCAGCTCACAGCGATTCTCAGCGGTTCAGCGGGTGATCGACGCATCCGCTTAATACAAAAACTAGAGTTTCATTATCTTCGTAACCTGGTGCCCTTCCTAACTCCCACCAAGCTCAGTGAGCTAAGAGAGCAGCAACGGCAGGCAAACGAGTCCTTTTCTGAAAGTATGAAGGCACTGTTCGGTCATCTCAAGGGCTGGGAGGAGAGATTGGATGCGAGTGGGACAGTGGCCGCAAGTCAGCACCAGATGCGTCTCCTTCTGGGAAAAGAATTCTGCCAGAAGGAGGCGGTCCCGCCGATGCCGCCTTCTCATACAGAGGATATTGCAGTTCCGCCCTTGCCGGCACAGTCGCCGGCAAATGTGCCACTAGAGGCCCCCGGCCGACATTTTGCAAGGAGGCCATGGTTAGGATATGCTCCAGAGCCAGTTCTGGCCCGCCCCCTCTGATTGATGTGCGATATTTTGGCGAAGAGAAGCTGCTAGAACTTTGTATCGTGTCTTCGATGATATTATACGAAAATCACGGCATCCGTCCGGATAGTCTGATGCAGACTCTCTCCCAGATGAAGTGTTTAGATCACTTTCAGGGGAATATTTTTGGTGAGATGAAGAATTTGGATCGTACTCGTGAATACCGACAAGGTTTGTGACTATAGGTGTCTCTCATCAGACATATGTACTTTTCGGTTCGGGTCCTAACTTCCTTAGTTTTAGCTTAATCTCTGCACCCTCTGCCAGGATCGCTCGGTCTATTCTTCTGTGAGTTTCAGCCCTCGGATCCCGACCCGCGGACATCGTATTCAGTACTTGTTGGTAAATGTCTTTATACTTTTGGCATAATTGAAATTAATACACGTCTAACGAGAATCGAAGCTAGTGGTTGCCAGCGGTCAGACTATGCCCACCTCTGTGTCGTCAAACCGCCGCAAGAATCTATAGAATACTGGTCGAGGATTTCTCGGCTGCAGGAGGCGTTAGTGGACCCGTGAAGCTTGCGGGAGGTGCAGCTTGCAGTAGCCGCAGTGCGCTCATCATGAAATTCAGTGCGACGGATAAGAGTGAAATTTTACTGTTGAACAAGCTAGACAAGACAGGAGGCGGCATTCTGTTATTTGTTGTCGATGTTGTTACCTTCGCGAATTGGAACCCAGCGTCGCTGATGGAACAGAGTTCTCTCGTTCTAAGCATTAGCCACTATTAAGCCATACAGCGTTAGCCATGACCCTGATCAGCTTGGCTTCCGTGGCGGCCCTTCAAACAGAAGATAGACAGATACCGAAGCCAGCCAACCATCTCCTGTTTCTGTGAATCCAATATCAGGATCGAAGATAGAGGGATGCAGCCATTCGAGAGGCCCGAGGCGGATTTTAGAACTCGACTAACAGTTTCGCGTTTCCATGAAGCTGTTATCGTGATCCTAGACAAAGAATGCGGCCTTTCGGCAGGCCCTAGGCAGATTTGAGTATCGACCAACCGTTACGTGTTTTTTATGGGCTTTCAGGCCGCTATAAATGGAGAAGTGCAGAGGTCAGCCTCAGCTGCCTAATCGTTTGTGCTCTGTAAGTGCGCTCAAAAATCTATCATTTCTAAGCGCAGGGCTATGGCGACACAAAGAAGGAAACCGTGTTAGACGGGCTAATGACCACCCACAGTAGGCGGGGAGCAAGGGGCTGTGTTGTGCATTGGTTTTTTGTACTAACGAGAAACTGGGCTCAGGATGTAGAGAATGATAAAACCCGACTCTGAAGCCAGGCATCAACTTTTAGGTTACTAGCTCCGGAAAAACTGACGAGAAGCAGCTCCAGTTCTTGTAACCCGTTACAGACCGGCGGTTTGGAACCGTCGGTCCCCCGTGACGCACGCTACCTGCATTTGTGAATATACCTCCGGACAAGCATACAAACTGCCACGGCGATCCTTCTCCTTTCACAACTGCTGCGGAAATGACATAGGCGAAGACCTGGGGAATGAGGGGAAACCCCAGATGCCACTGGCAATAGTTGCTGATCCTGAATCATTCAAGGATGACCGATGCTGGCGACCCCGCGATTCGCTCATGGATAGTCGTACAACGTTACGCCATCACCGTTAGAGCTGCATTAAAGGTGCAATATGAGAGAGTGCGGGGTCAAAATGTAGTTCCTCAGAGGCCAAATTGTAGAAATTTGATCCCTGATGATTTGCCCTTTGGCTATAGATTCAGTATAACGTTAGACTCTCCGGTTCCACCTTGTTTGGCTAGAAACCAACTTTGGATGTATTTCGATAAAAAGCTTTGGCCGTGCGGGTTAGTGGGATAAAATGTCTCTAGAGAAGCTCGGAGAGTGGGGAGCCCTGTCTCAGTCCGCGTCTTCCTAAGACATTGCATCGAAGGAAGAGGGCCACCGCGTGTGTCCGAGAACTCGACATGTTTCCGAGCACTCTTACCTGTCCCTCTCATTTTTTGATCTGCAATATCATCCTGGTGAGTTGGTGTCACTCGCCATGTCGGTGAGGTAGCTAGCCTTGGCTGCTTGCTGCGAGCAGAATCCCTGCTAATCTTATAAAATTTAAATTTATAAATGCTCTAAGCAATTACCTATAGCTGGTATCTAAACGTTGGGGCCCTGTCTCCCATCTCACTTAACTGTTGATCTGTATGTTCGCTCCCATCATTATGCAAAGCATCTCTCTTCTCATTAATCCGCATATAACTATATCTCAACGCAGCTAAAGCAATCATCCCAATAACACAGAACATGAGTTCGAGCCCGTGGCCTAGCAGGAACTTAGGAGAATCGACTTTGCGGTAGAAGTTCGAGGCCATTGCGCCTCCTAAATTTCCAACGCCAATGTGTAACGCCATACCGGCTGCACGCTTGTAGGAACCGGCGAGATTGTTAGACATCCAAGTAATGTTTCCTGGGAAGGCTGGGTAGATTCCACAGGTGGCAATGAAAACGCCGGCGTAGACGACGCCAGGGACAGTGCCTGCCGCAGATCCAGCGATGGCCATAATAAAACCGACGAGGATTGCACACATCGGAAAGAAGACGTATGGCGAGCGGCTCCTCCCTGCTTTTGCGGCCTTGTCCGAGAAGTAGCAGACCACCAATGTCACGACGGCCGCTGTGATGTAAATCGGGATTGTGAGCAGTTGAGCAATTGTCGCAGTGTAACCCAATTGAGAAATGATGGTAGGCAGGAAGAGGCTGATTCCGTAGAGGGGGCAGACAATACCCCAGTACATCAGAATTCCGAGATATAGCTGCCAATCAGTCATAGCCTGGAAAACATATTTCCACTTGAACTTGTCATCCTCAGCAACCATCCTGTCAGAGCGATTAGATCCTTGGTACTTGAGACGATGAGCAGCCCAAGCTCTCTCCTCCGGCGTTAAGAACGAAGCAGTTTCTGGGAAATCATGGAGCAGAAAGAAAGCGGCAATAGCGACAACGACGGTAAGGAGGCCCTCGAGGATAAAAATCCATCTCCAGCCCTCGTATTCGCCAACGCCGTTCATCTTAACGATGAGATAAGCAAGAAGCCCAGAGAAAGCTCCAGCCATCGAAGCCGCACTGAAGAAGAGACCCTGTCGAAGAGCCATTTCGTTCGTGCAGTACCACATTGTCAGGTAGTACGCCACACCAGGGTAGAGACCAGCTTCCGTGACGCCAAGAAAGATGCGGATGACGACTAACGCGTGGTAACTCTGGACGACTCCTAGACACACGGTGCAGGTTCCCCAGGCGATCATAATGGAAGGCAGCCAGATCTAGGAATACATTAGATCTGAGTTATCTACAAAAGAGAGAAGACTCACAGATGGGCGGAGGCGTTTGAGAAGAAGATTCGAAGGGACCTCGAAGGCGCAGTATGTTAGAAAGAAGCTGTTTCAAATCATTAGATCGTGCGTCTTAAACTTTCATACTAGGCAACCAGCAACTCACACAGTCGACGCAATATTGTATCCGTTATCTGATAGATGAAGGTCTTTGGTGAGGCCTTGAATTTTCGCATTGCCAATATTTCCACGATCAAGAAAAGCCAGCAAATACAAGACTGCGAGAGCTGGAATGAGTCTGACGTCCATCTTTCTTAGCGTCTTCTTCTCATCAATCCCCGAGAAATCGGCATCGTGTCCCTCAGAATTTAAATCATGCTCAAGCTCTTTCTCGACGGCATCTTCTTGGCCAACAGAAACAGGCTTATCAGTTAGAGACGACATTTTGAGAGAATCAGGAGTGGATGCATGAAAAACTGCACAGTCTTGGTGACTTCAGATTTGAACAACACAATACTCGACGACAATCAAAACAATGAAGATACTAATCCAAAGTAGTGAAGGATATTTAAGTAACTATTTAATTAGAAGATTATCTCTCTACGTATTTTAATGCTTATATATCTTTGTAGAGTCTTGCTCTGCCCATCCCACGACTTAGGAAAACCCCGCATCTCGGATCCGA
>NW_017263697.1:237844-266973 GCF_001662655.1 Pseudogymnoascus verrucosus
CTCGGATCCGATAATTGGAAGATCGTTCTACACAAATAGTACGGATCGGATCCGACTTCAACCATTAATAAGGATCCGACTCAACCAGTATAGCGCTTTCAGATGGCCCCCCCACTCTACGTCTAACCCCGCTACCATGGATGCCAACTAGATCCACTGTGGCAAGCAACTCGCTCCAGTTGCGATGCATGCCGGCAATCTTGAGCGGCATGTGACCTGTGCGAGGGCATTCAAGCACAGATATTACCAGTTCTAGTAGTGTGCCCAAGGTGTGCAAACCGTAATAAGCGCCATAGCTTTGAGGTAGGTAGTCCACCTCTGGATTAACTCCGTTCTGTCTCCTTTCTGTTTAAAATTCTCGCTAACGAGGCTAACACGGTGATTGCTCTATAGTGGACAAAGAGAGACTCGAATGATCAGGCTTTGTTTCTTTTCGCCGGGATCTGTTCATCACAGCGGGGGGCCTTTTCCAATATCCAAGTGTTCGATTCGGTCATGATTCCTAGCCTACGAAGTCCTACGCTTAGATCTTCTACTAGGAGAAGTACAAACTATCTACAGCTCTGAACCAGGAATTTCCCTATGTATAACTGATAGTCGAGCCTGTTCCTTTGCATTTCTGACTGATTTTGAAGTTTGTGGGAGCAGATCTAGGGTCCGAAGCAAGGTCGACTGGAGATTCTCTAAGGTACCGAGGTCCAGTTTGCCAGTTTCATAGTCTCGCTCAATCCCCAGCCACAGAAGTCGTACGGCTGCGACTACGTGATGGGGATAGGGATCAATTGCAACGAGTGGAACTGTGACAAAGCTGTCTTCCGTCTCCCCCTTTCGCTGAGGTATAACAAAATGATTGCTAAGCCCGAACACCAGGCAGTTCATAGTACTGCCTTCAGCTTCCGATCGTGTAATTATCAGCCGATCTAATATATCTGTCCGTCCTGCAGTTTCAATGGCGTCAATCATGATTAAAATGCACAGATGGTAATGTAACATCACTTCGTCTTCAGTTGGACAGCAAGAGTTAGTACAATTATCCTGTGACAGATGATCTTGATGCAAAGAGCTGTGTAGTAGGGAAGAACTCACACCAGCGAAGCTTTGTATGCTGAGAAAGAAACTGAATGCGTCTCTCGCAAGCTACCAGGAGGGGGCGATAGGTCATATTGAACTGCTTTATCGCATCGACAGCGCTCGTATATACACGGTGAACGGCATCTTCCTCGTGACCTTCTCGAAGGGCTTCCTTCAAAACAGCAGCCACCTTCCAAACACGTAGTTTCCATGCTGATGCGGCTGCGATGATTCGGTTGGCGTTTTCTTCTGTAACAATTACCCCACGAAGTCGCCAGTCCTCTGTCTGGTTGTGGAAAATATCTGTGCACGTCTTAACTAGGCGCCATGATGATTCTGACTCCCACCCCAGAAGCCCTGACGAAAGTAAAGATTTAGTGTTGAAGGTCAGTGAAGAAGAAGTATCATAAGTAAGCGCGGCCCAATAAATAATGCTCTCCATACTCATAAAATCAATCTGGAACTGATCCAGACTAGTCATAATTGCTACCCGGTCTGAAATTGGGCAGACCTTCGAGCCGTTGAACTCAAGGCTCCTTTGTCGGGCACGTAGGTGCTGTACATGTTGTAGAGCAGCTTGGACACAGAACTGAGCTGGAATGCCGCTATCTTCCTCCTCTTCTGATATTCCTGCTGGTATCGGGACCATAGCAAAAAGAAACAGACACAGCATCGACCGATAGCATGGCCGATTGATAATTTTTATCAGGTCCTTCCGTAGGCCTCGCCAGAGACTCTCGATCAGCTCAGTCTGTGCCGCCTTGTGCAATGGTGACTCAAACGTTAGAGGTAACCATCGAGCGGAAAATGTTTGAATTGCTTGATTCAGACAGTGATCAATTTGCTGCTCCTTCTTAACCTCGGCTTGAGTTGGGGCCTGGTCACTAGCAACGTCATTCCCTTGAGCTTCTAAATCCTTCATCCATTGATCGAATTGCCTACAAAGAGAAGAAATACTAATGGACAATGCAAGCGGTGTCCGCTCGCTAGAACCATTTTCCAAGTGCCTATGCTCCCCAAAACTGACACGTCATTAGCCTTCCCTCAAAGGCGGAGATATCCTCCCTACTTACACAAATGGACAACTATAATTCCCTAACCAGGAACCGAAGACCGCCTCAAAAACATCTTCATACATAGTATATAGCCAGTCCGCTATATCTGTGTTCACAGCTGGTGCGGGCGTAAATGGTGTAGGAGATCCGTACCAGTTGTCGTCGGAGGCATCTTCTTCCTCTCTAGGTCTCGTATTGTTAGCAAGGTTACGACTGCAATCATTAAGAGTCGATTAATTTACCTCTCAGAAGGAGACCCAAGCATAGAATTTTGTTGTCTAGGAATCAGGCTCCCTTCAACAACTTGGATAGGTGAAGAATCTGTTAGCGGTGATGGACGCTGATCCCTGCGATTAGAAATCAAAGTCCGATTATTTGACGAAACTGCGGCTCTCTCCATCCACTGAAGCTCAATTTGCACGTTAACATGTTGGTCAAAGTCGTCATTAGGGGGAAAGACAAAATGGAATTAACCCGCAGATGGTCTCCTACCTCAAAGCTACAACGTCGATTGCGGTTTGCGCACCTCGTGCATGCGGCCAGACCTGTGGCTGAACGTCCTCGTACTGCGTCACATGCCACACGAGATTTTCGACATGCATCGCAACTCGAAAATTGCTTGCGACGGTGAATCAGACCAGCATTCATGACAATGGAGCTGGATGTATAGCAATAGTTGGTTTGGAAGGCAGTGCAAGTGTTTGGTCTTAATAGCAGCTTGGTTTGATCCGCAAACTGGACACAGAGGACTAACGTCGATGAGGGCGCCATCCAACCCCGCGTTCTAGCCTAATTGAGCAGAACCAAGGCAACAATCTTTCGGAATATTCTCATGTAACAATTATACGAACACTATAAATATGCCCTTTTCGCAGTAAACGAGCGCGGTGCATGTAGGAATACAGCAAGGCTATATTTAACAAATCAAAGTCTATGCTTCTCGTCGAGAGTCCCTGTATAATTGTAAAAACCCCGTCCACTTTTTATTCCTAAATGACCGTTCTGGATCATTTTTTGGACATAATCTCGTGGCTCTGGAGGGATGCCGATCCGTGAGTCTGCATAATGATTTTCAATGTCTAGCACGACATCTAATCCAACAATATCCATGAGCTCACACGGCCCCTTTGGCGTCTTCAAGACATCTTTGAAAATGGCATCGATCTCTTGTGGCGATCCAACGCCCTCGGAGAGAGCGAGAAGAGTTTCACGTTTGATGGCGGCCCAAATCCTAGACCATGGCGCAATTCAGCCTTTGGTCGCGATTGCAAGAATACATAGGGGCGTACCTGTTGTATATATAGCCTATGGAGCTTTGTTTAACATGGAATGGTGAAAATCCATGAGCCTTACATTGCTCTAAGAGCAGAGCGATGAGTGAAGGATCTGTTTCGTTGTGGCCCATAATTTCAATTGCTAGCAAAGGAAGTTTAATGAAACAAGATCGTATAATGCAATATACAGCATAAATGCATACCTGTGGTCTCTGGCGGCCAGTCTAATAATTTCTCCTAATTAGCACTGCCCTTAGAATTATGTTAGAAAAGGCCACCTACAACAGTGTGCGCTTAATGCCCTCTTCTTATGACGCAAATTTACCCCATCCAAGATCTCTGAAATTCCGTAGCTGCTGGAATTAGATGCAATAATTGTGCCTTCAGGAGCAAGTTTATCAAGCTGAATGATTATTTTTCGCTTTAATGCCAAGTTCTCCGGCACACACTATTCCCAGTATATATTGTTAGGCATTTGCTCTCTCTCCTCCCAGAGCTAGGTCATACCTCAACAACTAACCATGAGTCTTTTAACCAGGACTCTAACGAGTTCGGTGTTGATGCCATGATCTCCCCCCAGTTTGAGTCATCGCTAGTTGATTTAGCACGAAGTTGCTGGATATACAGTAGAGCTTCTTGCTGTTTTCGTTCCTCTAGGTCGACTAAGTGAACAGGACTACCTCTGCTTGACCACTTTGAGGCATTCGCACGTTAGCGTCGGTGTACCAGCGAATTTATTACGGCGACACGCCCATAGTGCTTACCATGTAAGCCAGCCGCCGGCCCTGAGCACCGGCACCGATGACGACAACGGTCCGCGGAAGAGGTCTGGATACTTCCATTAATATAGTCTCGTGTGGAGTCAATGATATGATGTCGTTTTAAAGGCGGTGCCCATAAGGTTGATCAGGCCTGACGCCGTGTTTTATACTATCGAGTCTCTGGCGAGGTCAATAGAATGGTAGTGTCAAGTTCTTAGTTTGTAGGCCTAAATACAAAATAGCCAACCTTACGCTAGTTGAGATCGAACCTCTAGCTTAATGATAGTAGAAATAGTGGCTCCCCCTGCATCCTCGGATCCGTCCTTTCAGGCGGCTCTCTTGGCACTATAGGAGTGTTTACGAGGGAGATACAGGACTGATCCGTAACACTCACATGTTTACTTGCGGAACTAACAAGGCGCATGGCGGCGGCTTACTCTTGTCTCACTCATAAGTTGACACTACTCTCTAATGCTAGGTAGCTTGGCTGATCGGCTAAACAAATCGGATCCGATGAATCGGATCCGCCCCAAGTCCAAAAACCCACCAAGTTTAAGAGTTGCATCTCTTGTTACTAAAAAGCTCTCTAGGCTCTCTAACTTTAATTCCGGAAGCCGTTGCCTAATTTGCAAAGGGGGGCAGAGGTTTTATACACCAACTTGCTCTTTTAAAGTTAGAGAGCTAGATCCTCCGAGGGTAGATGGATGCTCTTACTGTTTCCCCCCCTGGAATGATTGTAGCCAGGATGTTTTCTTGCAATGGTGGAGCATGGACACAGGCTACCGATCTTGAAGGCGAGGTCAATGGGCTCTTGACGTATGATTGTAGAATCCTTAGGACGGACGTCAAGTAGTGGAAGACGGATATTCAGAATCTGTATGACGCTGCTGAAGCCCGAGGCACCACTGGAGGCACAGATTTTTGGGCCTAAAGATAGTTACACTGCGCCATATGGCTTAATAATCTCAGTGTATTCGTTCGAACCTGAAAATATATGTATGGTTTCGAGGATCACGACTACTTGGTATCTTGTTGGCATTGGTGACCACCCACAGTGACGGAAAGCGAGAAGCCGTGTTGTGCATAGTTCTAAAAACAGTCTTTTGTGCAAACGAGAAACTAGGCTTAGTAAGCAGAGAATGGCAAAACCCGACTCCGAAGCCAGACATCAACTTTTAGGTTACTAGCTCTAGAAAAACTGACAAAAAGCAGCGCTGGTTCTTAGTCCCCATTATACATTTCCCGTCAACAATTCTTTGATGTTCTAACGGTCATTTGGACCATCCACAATCTTGGTGCATCCGGGTTCGTGTTTCCTAGATGCTGCTTTTGGGGTTTGTGATTTCGGGTCCCAAAATCGGAGTATTATTTCCCGCTTGCTACAAATAGTGCCTTACTTTATACTATTGCTGTTTCCCAAATTCACGAAACTGTTTCCTGAATCTAAAATGTAAATTTAACAATCCTTTCCCCTATTTTTTAATGCACCCTTAGCTAGTGTATAGTAGTGTAACGCTGCGTCCAAACATATAGACACGCAAAGGTGTGAAATGTTAGCTAAATAAGGCAGGGATCAGACACAAATGCTTCAAGTAAGACGTTACAGTATATGACACATACTATATTGAGTTGAGCAGAAAGCTTCTATCTGCTGAAAAATAATATCTACTTATATAGAGGCGTTGTGCTAAAGAGAACTGCGAGGAACTGTTAGAACTACAACAGTTCCCACAGATCCTACAGATCTACCACATTTGTGCTAATAAGAGGTACCACACTTAATAAGGTGCTTCTCTGTACAAATGTCTTTCAAAGTAGCACTTCTTGTTTAGGGATGTCTTTCTCGAGCGGTACCGTTCCGGAGCGGCACCCCTTTTATGCTAGCTACCTATAGACTTATTAACCCCTAAAACCTGCTGCTACAACCGCAGTCAAGCAAAGTGCTTTGAGCAGAGGTGCTGTAACAATCTAGTGCTTCTATCCTATTTTAATTGTCTGGATAAGTGCGGAACCCTCTAATGCTTCACCATCCATAATCCCGTGCACATATGCGTCCCCAATAAGCTGCAGCATATTACCCTGGGGTTGTTGCCGAAAGATGTATGGGACATCGGCGTTGGAAATGACAAAGACAGAGTCTCCAGGTTTTGTCTCGGAAGGTACAATGCCAATATAGCCACCAGATGCAAGCATCGGTCGCCGGCCACGAGCAATCTCTTGAAGCTGCTGGTTATAGTCACCCAAACCTGCTTCCGTGAAAGTTTGTGAGTCTAAGTGGCCCAGATCTCTATTTGTCAAGAACTCATGCACTTTACGAATCGTGCTTTCCGAAAGTCGAGGTTTCTCTGTCCCGTGCCATATCTCTTGGTCTGCAACGGCGGTACGCCAGGTAACTTGCGCTTGCTTAGAACCTTCAACTGCTCTAGATGATAGTTGCGATAGGTTGTTCAAATCACACAACCACCTGGTTACACCTTCATGTTCCCAAATCGCGCCGACTGATTGCACTTCACCTACGAAAGTCCCAGAAAGAGACAACGTCTTATTATCACCTTCGTTGCAGCCTGAAGCTTGGCCTATTATGAAATTATGGGTACCTGATGCTGAGAAACGAGGTTGCAGGAGAGTTGTAGGGTAATTTGTGTCTCTATTAAGCGTACGTCGTTGTAGAGGACAACGGTAAGTCTCGCGTGACCAGTCAGGAACCCACGATGGAAGCTCAGGTATCCTCTGTAGGGACTCGCAAAGAGAGAGAATTTCGATGTATCCGGCCTGAAAAAGGGTGTGCGCAGTATTGATATAAACTTCAGCACACGACTTGCTATAGTTGGGACGAAGATTGAGCACTTGTCTGTCTTCAGCGATGCCCACTAATGCAAAGACTTTGTCCCGAGGATCGGTTGCTTTATCTTGTCGAAGACTTCGCAGAAGACGAATGAGCGGCACTGGTCTAGCTGCTCTTCTAACTTTAAGCAGTTCAATTGCGTTCCGTGTATCAATTGAAATAATAGACTCGTCATATGGCCTAAGTTGTGCATCGTGACTTGATGTTAGGAGCCGATAATGTCTAAAGTTTCTCAACACCCTCAAGCCGTAGTGAAGTTCATTCTCTGTGACAATTTTCTCGCCACATACGAACAATGTCTTTGCTGTAGTGCTCAGCTCTTGAACCACCCATATGCGGCCCCAGTAGTCGCGTTTGAAGAAGTCAGATAGCGCAGAAATGACCTTACTATATTGCGGATGTGTTGGCGACAGTTGGGCCTTCAGATCCTTGATAAATTGCTTGACGGCCCCCTCACTGCTCGAGAAGTCTTTCTCGTCTGCTTGGCAGAGATAGCGGAGTCGCAGATTAGGCTTCGTCCCAATGCCTAGTTCAACAGAACGTGCCCCAAACTCTGCGATCCATGCCATGGCGATGTCACTATACCCTGCGGCTGGACCTAACCAAGCCAGAACTGAAGCAGCTCGCGAATATATCTCGTGCATTTGTCCCACTTGCTCACTCTTCTCTAACTCATCACTTTGATTGATACACAGAGCATCTACCCACAGAGTAATCGTTTTGTCTGGTAGCCTTACATGCCGAAGTGCGTTTTCAAGGTTCTCTGTAACCATTAAAATCGCCCCGTTAACGTAAATTGAACTTCTCGGAGTTGTATCTCCCCAGTTATACGAAAGTGCGATATACGGGGGGGGATTGTCGAGTGAGACATGAGAAACGTTACAGAAGACATGGTTGATTGAGGAGATATAAGGCTTTCCAGGTAAAACATGAACAACACGGATTGTCTTCTTATCTGGAGTCAGTGACCGGTATATGAAGCAGGACATAATTAGTATAGGCAGAATTCTACTGAAGGAGTTGGCTGATTGCTAAGGTTTCTGAACGAAATTTAGGTGCGCTTTATAAGAGGCAAAGGCCGAACCTGCCTAAATGCAAACGGACTGGTGGAGGCTGGTTAAACGTATAGGAGAAGCGCATTTTGGTTACAGTAGAACAGTGAAACAGGGACCTGTTCTCCGCTGTCCCGCTCTGTGGCGTAAGCTCCGAACTTACCTCTTGCACGTTCGGTGCATATACAAGAAACAGATTTCATGCAGCTTCTAAGGCAGACATCAGAATCAGCCAACTATCTCTCGTTTGTACGCCCTCGAGACCTTGCTCATTTTCAAGTGCAGGGACCCTGGCCAGTTACAAAGAACGGGAAATAAGGGCGGCGTTGACTTTCCCCGTTTACCACAAATGGTGCCTAAATAACGACATCAAATTTCCCAACCGCATTTTCCAGGAATCAGAGTAGTTGAAGCTTTTGAAGCTTTTGAGCACCTTTGAGAGCTATCTTCCCAGACTCCTCTCAACCTTCTGCAGAGGTCATCATTATCTCTCGTGCCTCGAGTCATAAAGTGACAGGGATGGTACGACTAGATAAATACCCAACCATTTCTACAAGGCAGACATACAAGTAATGCAAGGCGAACCGAGGCGCAATTCATGCAGAATTGTTTGGCCATGATTCGCCCTCGCCATTTTCAAAGAGCCTTGCGCTAAACCGGTAACTTTATAACACACTTATTAAGTTATTTCACAGTGGCGTGATGATAGATTCCTTAAATGCGTAGCTGCCCAACTTTACACCTTTAAATGACTTCCCAGCCCTCATTACGATAATTAATAACAGATAAACAACAAGATACCTACAATTGGGCTCTGATGGCTGAGGTTGTAGGCATATTGGGAAGTGGTGCTGGAATCGCTAGCCTTGGATGCCAAATCTTTAAAAGCATTTACAAATTGCAGCAGGTTTTAACAGACATTCGGAATGCTCCACAGGAACTAAAAACTATTTTAGAGGAGATTGCTCTGGTTACAACTATCCTTATCCAGATTTCGGAACGTCCACACCTTTACACTATTGGCCGAAGCCAGAGTGTGGCTAGAGACCAGGCTGTCATTTACTGTGAAACAGCGTGTAGGCAATTATTTACCGTCGTCTCTGAGATAGAAAACGAGATAGGAGAATCGAAATGTCGCTCCCGGTGGCACTGCTTCCTAACAGTACTAAAAGCAAAAAAGATTACAGACCTTGTTAATAGGCTAGAGAGAGCAAAATCAATTCTTGCACTTGCACAGCTCATGTATCTCCAGTAAGGCGCTTACTTCTCTTGACAATTATTGTAAGCTAACAACAACAAATAGATCCTTTGAGATTGAGAGGCTAAACCAGAAAACAAAGATCTCATCGATTTCTACCGCAGAAAATCCTGAACCCCGCATGTCAACCACGCCTATACGCCAAAATGAAAATGGCCATATCAGTGCCCCTTATAACCAGACAACTTTTCAACTAGGGATTGGCGTACTTGTGGTGCGCCAGGTGCCAAATGGCAGTGGAAAAACTCGCACTTCTCTAGAAGAAACCATAATTCAGTTTCGATTTGCAGACTGGTTCCTACGATGGGCAATTAGTATCGCGATTTGCCCAGAAATCGAGAACGTAAAAATAACGATAAGAACCTACCACCTCGTTCCTAGTAGCTCAGCCATATTTCAGGCCTGTGCCTTGGGCGACGACCAGACAGTGGCCCGGCTCATCCGAGAAGGTAGAGCTTCTGCATTTGATATGACTAGCAACGGGGTAACTCCTCTGCATGTAAGAAAGTCCAAACTCGCTATCCGCTATGAGTCCAGTCCTCTTGTGCTCAATTATGGTTATTGTCCAACCTATCTGACGTGTCGGTTTAGGTGGCCGCCGCTTGGCACCATCCTAGTACGTGCAAGCAGCTTTTGGAACATGGCGCAAATAGTTCGTTGTTGATGCAATATAGTACAATCTCGTGGTTAGTGACTTATCAACTCAGTCAACAAACAAATATCCTACTAACAGTATTTTCCAAGGAACGCCCTAGGCTTGGCCTCCGAATACGCCGGTTACTACCGTTGTTTCTTGTTTCCAGGACTGGAGGAACATCGCCCTGGGCCCAAAGAAGACCTTAGTCAAAAGCGCGAGACGATGCGTATACTGACTGATCACAATAGTTGCGAAGTGCATCAAGGTTATAGGCCAGGCCATACCGGCTATTGGAATGGGTCTACGTCCGCTCTGCACATGTTTCGAGGCACTTCTGACGACTTCTTGTGGTTATACAAGCGTGAAAATGTGTTAATGGACGTTAAAGACTCAGAGGATTATATTGCGTCCATTGTCATTCAACAGACTCAGATGTTTCCAAATGCCTCTTTTCCAGCAGCTTTCAGCCTAGTGTCGAGTATGGAACATTTGGCAAAGTACAGAGACTCTTCTGGATCAACCCTATTGCACCATCTTCTTAACACAAGTTCTGACATAAAACCTGGTTTTTGGATGAATGGAATCGATACTTTTGATATAGCAAGGACACTACTTGAACATGGTGCAGACCCAACATCTCGCAATGACCAAGGCTACACTCCATTAATGGGTGCCGCAAGGGATAGCCTACTCTACTTACATAGTAAGGCTTTATTCTGGACGGCTGAATCAGCTGCTAAGATGTACTCTGGATATTTAACTCGTTGGATAAAGACGCTAGAGTCTTGCCTTGTTGACGCCCGTGAGTACCGCTCTCGAGAAATTGAATTAGGCGCAGAGAGCTTTGTGCTATGCCGGCAGTTTCAGCACTCCAACGACGGACTTAGCGGGACAGGACAATGGTCCGTAAGACTTGTGTTTGGGCTGGATGATATTCACCATGGCCTTCAAATTAAATTCCAGTTCCAATCTGAAGAGAAGAACGAGAGAATGCCTGGATCTTGGCCCAAAGAAATAATATAACATTAATCGCCAAACATTGACGCGCTCTTGGCGGCGCAGAGCTTGGGAATGGGGATGGGATGGGGATGGGATGGGGAAGGGGGGTTCTCATGATTCTCTAACTGCTGACTGTATGTGATGGGATGGATTGATGCGGTATGGTAACATGCGATGGCATTGGATGGGATGGATTTCTATAATAGCGAATAGATGCCTGTCTGTAGTAATGTCGCTAGCCTGGAATTATTGCGCCCTCCCATTCTTGCAAATATCAAGAGAGAGGCTTGTGTCGTACTCATAGCAAAAGAAGTCATAGGCAAAGCAATAAAAAACATTCAACAGTGTACATTCGCTTATAGTCAATATGGTCAGATTCTGTACTAATTACAGCTTGTAATAGAGATGTCTTAAACACTGAAGTAAATTCACCGAAGGACAATCTGGTCTCTTATGCCTTAAGACAGACCTAAAAGTGATGCGAACTTATACATGAACTAGATCCCTACGTTTTGAGTCGATATGCACTGTTAGTATACAACTGCTTTGATCTCCCTATAAATTCACGCTTAAATAAGGCAGATGAATAGGTTATGGGAGTTGCGAAATCTTATTAAACGAGATGACTTCTGAGGAGGATGACACAGCTCTAGGGTTCTGCAACTTGTAGCCTGTCTTCAGAGATGTAACGATAAAACTACTCTACTCTATATACTAGGTTCGCTTAACGACTGTGCATCAGACATATGATCTGCGTCCTCAATCCCAACAAGTGGCGTCACATATGATGTTAGCTACTACTAGTATAAAACCAACTGCAGAGTCTTTCACCTCTCAAATAACCGCACCTTTTATGTATCTGACAAGTTTCTGATTTATACATGATGTGAACAAGCACCTCCTTCTTCAGTTTTGCTAGCCTCATTCATCGGAGAAGGGTTGTCCTCGTCCTTGGGCCTCGGCTCGAGATTCGAGCCGTCTTTTTGCGCTTCACCTCCACAAGGTTCTTGCTCCGGAAACACTAAAATGCTCTCGTGGAGAGAAGTGTGGATCTGCGCAGATAGTCTTTCCAGATATGGATGGCGAAGGACCTCACCAATAGAGCATATCTTGGCCTTTTCCGTCTTGTAGCCCTCGAGCATCGGCGATACTGGTCCCTTCGGCTCAGGCGGGCATCCGCAAGATCCTAGATCTGCAGCACACTCGCGCCGGTGAGTGTGCTCCCATTCACCCCATTGGGTCATAAAGTCGCTGTCCGCTTCTTTGAACGTGTCGTATGCGTCAATATACTCCGCAATCTTAGCAAGGTCGATGCATCCACTATGCTCGAACCATTTCCGCAGCATCAGGCCCCATGTCCAAGGCCAGCCGTCACGCCACCTATAACCGTTCATATCAAGCTTAAATCGAGACGGAGCTAGCGATGATAACGTAATCATCTTCTCTAGGCAGGATATGTGGAAATACTGGTCTTCGTCACTCACAAGGACAGCTCTGTAAACATCCATGATGCGACGACCCTTGTCACTTGGCGACATAGCCGCGATAGGGCACGATACTGCCCGGCATTCTGCGCGTACCATATGTCCTGGCGGAGACCGCTGAAGGAGAATGGCGATTGCGGGTTCGCACTCGAGCCGGCGTTGTAGCTCTTGTCCATTTTCTCGCATCCTTTCCTCCGGGGTTAGACGGGATTGTCTCTCTTCTTCAGCATCGATCTCCTCCTGCATCCGCACCAAGTCCATTCGCGAAAGGAGCTGTGTATATCTCTCGATTCTTGCGATCCTTGCTGAAGACGGGGATCTCCGACGGCTCCGTCGAGACAGATGAGGTGTCCTGTCCATTGCCTTTGCGAGGAAGAAGGGACGAGTTGGTAGTAAGTATATTGATTTAACGGCAGAGGAGTCCGCTTTCGTACTACACTCGAACCTCCTTAAGACGATACCCCTTATGCCTATATCCTCGATAGTGCGATTTTTTTGGCGGAACCAAATCTTGACTGGTGGTGTAAATAGTATTCAATAGCACGATATCCTCATAAGACGACACTAAATAATGGCACGGAATACATCGTCTTAAAGAGGTTCGACTGTATGTAGTCTACGGGCTGGCTTCGGCCTGAAGAGATCATCCGGCTTGGCAACTTGCCCTGTGATTCGCACGCGACAGCTTCGTGTAACATACATGATGCGGCCTTTCGCGAGCCCCGAGGCAGATTTCCAGAATTCACCAACTGTTTTGCGTTTCCGTGAAGCCGTTGTCTTCATCGAAGACACAGGATGCAGCCTTTCGAAAGGCCCTAGGCAGATTTCAGAATCCACCAATCGTTTCGCTTTTTGTTATGGGGTTCTTAAGTGAGCAAGCAGCGTGGAAGTTGCAGCAACTTGCGGGTTGAATCACCAGAGACCAGCCAGCTCATGCTCTGTAAGCGCTTATAAACCCATCATTCCCGAGCCTAAGGGGGCTTGGCCACCGCAGGGAACGGGAAGCACGAGACGTTGTTGCAGGTAGAGGCTTCTCACCAGAGGATGGAAAACAAGAAGCCGTGTTGTGCATAATTCTAAAAACAGTCCTTTGTGCCAACGAGAAACTAGGCTCTGCAATCAGCGAATAAGAAACCCGACTCTGAAGCTAGGCATCAACTTTTGGCTACTACTGTAGCTCCGGAAAACTCACAAAAAGCAGCACTGGTACTTGTTTCCCGTTATCCCGTTTCCGTCAACAATCTTTGATGGTCTAACGGTCATTTGGACCATCCACAATCTTGGTGCATCCGGGTTCGTGTTTCCTGGATGCTGTTTGTAGTTTTCGTGATTTCGATTACTGAAATCGGAGGATTGTTTTCCCGTTCACCGCGATTCGTGCCTGAGAAACGACATCGAGATTCCCGCTGTCAGTTTCCAGGAAACCAGAGACTATTTTCTGGTTCTTGACTTTATACATTTTATACCGGTCCCCGTTTCCCGTTTTCCTAGATCCACGAAACGGTTTCCTCAGCCTAGAATGTAAGTCCAACAGTCAGTTTTTCCACTTTTAGATGTATCCTTGGCTGGTGTGTAGTGGCCTTGCTGTGCCCATCTGCGGCTAAGTATATGAACTCTCTTTCTGTCTCTTTTCTCTCCTGTTCCCATTATATTTTACCACGTCTATCGTTTTGTTCCTCAATCAAGACGTTTGCCCTTTTAATTCCTGTTTTATCTGATCATTTCACAATGATACCTGGTGATGTAGAATGGCTTTCTCTCCAATTTGCCAACTTGGCATCCTTGCCAGCGCCAGTACAACGGCCTATGAAAGCGAAAAAAAAGGTTACAACTGCTACTGAGCGGCTTTATGATATCGAGGAAAAGTCTTGGGAACAGTGAGTTAGCCCATGTCTATCACAGACTACAAAATTAAAAGATACCAAGGTTCAGATCAAATCTCGAGAAACCCGGGGACCCAGAAATCCGCCCTGAGCTGTCGGTGCTTCAGCTCTACTTCAAATGGTTTGCTATAACGCATAAAGGAAAACTAGGTCCTAGACCAAGCATAAGCACCTTGGTATGGAGGGTTGGCAGATTCTCATACATGTATGCGGATCGCCATGGCATAGACATTCCCGACGACGTGAAGGATGGCGTTGTTCAAGTGAGTTACTTAGGTTTACGAGAAAGAAGACTGGACGCTAACTGATAATATCTAGTACATTCAAAATGATTTAGCGGCTGAACTGCACCTGACGTCTAAAACATATGACAAGAATTTTGCAACGGATGAAGACGTTTCCGAGATGCTGAAATACCTCTGGACTGAAGATACACATTGCTATCTCAATGAACGCATGCGAGTGCAAGGGGCTTTTTTTAAAGCCTTCTTGAGAGCTACAGCATCAAGACCTGGCGCTTTTACACGCTCTGAGTGCTACCGTGATAGTAACATTGCCTTGTGCTACAAAGTAAGCATCTACACCAATCAAAGAGCTTAAGTTAACCATCAATAGGATGTAGAGGTGTGGGCCATTCGAAAGAAGCAGGGTGGTGTACGTTACAGGCTCGATGTGACATTTCATAATATGAAAGGTGCACGGCTAGATCCCTCAAAATTGCAAGTAACAACTCCCATTAATGCGGATTATACTAACCTTAGAGAAGTCTGACACTAACCATCGAGGAAAAATACTTGGAAGATCTAGGGTCATCAGTTGTGTTTCTGTTCTTAGTACTTGGGTGGATGGATCGAGCATTCGAGAATATCACGAGCTTGCACCAACTATTCCATCTCGAAGGCTTCATCCCGGATGGCGCGAGCGCCATCCGCCTTCCAGTTGCAGCTGCAGCTCGTACTCAGCCCATTCTCCGCAGGATGGAGAAGCGCGGAAGTAAGCGCATATCAAAGACTCTGGCTTGGTCATCAGGGTCAGCACTGCAACAACTAAAGAGAGTCTGCGAAGCGGGTGGCTGGCCCCAGAGGATGACCGCATATAATGTGCGTCGAGGGGGATTAAACAAACTAGACGGTAAGTCACACAACATAGTCTCATTATACGTCTAGAAAGTAACAAATAAACAGGGGATCCAAATACATCATCTGCACAGAGAAATCAAATTGCGGGCCAAGGCAATTCCGCGGTCTTTACTAGGGCGTATCTGTCACGTCACTCGGCTGTGAAGATTTTTAAAGGTCGAGCAACGCATGTCAAAAATGAAGACGACGATGATGATGATGACGACGTACGAGGTATGCGACTCTTGAGAGACCGGAGCGCACCTCAAACTTTACCAGACCACCTCTGGGAACAGATCATGCAGGCAGACAGAGATTTGAAAACCATCGATGAGAATCGACAACTCGTTCGACAACTCCTTCGCCGAGAATTAGCTTTGCTAGGTGCTGATCGTTCCTCAACCAACGTAACAGCTCTTGAAAGGGAGCTTTATAACTCCAGCAGAAAGTTCCATCAGCGAAAACAGAACCTGAAAAGGCAAGAGTACCTCAAGTTTAGGGCTGAATGGTTTAAATCGCGAGCCTCGAAAATTCTCGCGTCCTCGAACGAATCGCAGTTACAGAAACCGATTACGGCCACTGAATTCTCCCCAGCTAGGAAGGCTGTCATAGAGGCGTTGTACCCAGCGGATCCTAGCAAACTCTCAATGTTCTCTGCCGCAAAGGCACTCATCTTCTTTGTCGAAACCTCGGATGGAGTACGTGCTAGTATTGCTAGTGAAAGGAAGAGGCGGCTTGATCCTGCCATTTTACCAGGCAAGAAGAGGAGGCAGGGAGACTCGATTACCTTTATCGCCTGCTCGCCGACGATTTAGGTCGTAGAATCTAATTTAAATGGCGACAGTCATTTGCTGTCACATATTTGCTATACGGGATAGGGATTTCTTTCGGGGCACAATTGGCAGTTGTTAAGCAGGGCAGCTATTTATTTCCGTACCACGTATCCTAATGTCATCCTATTTAACGCAGCAACTCAGCATGACTTATAAGCCCCAACCTTGGTCACAACTTAGGTATCCCAGAATGATGCAGTGATATTTGCTCAATTCGACGATACCGACCCATACTGTTATGCGCTCTTTTGAAGCTGTGGATCCGTCATTTACAGGCTAAATCAGAGTAGAGATATGTAGGCCATGGGATATCAGGATATAGTCATATAACGTCCGTCCCTAAGTGGCGAAAAAACCGCTGTGCCGAAAAAAATAAGAGGTACTTTGACTTTGGACATCTCAAATTCTACACACTTATCAATATCTGTTACATTACTGCATGAATCGTATTCTATAGCTACTCCTGAGCACCCCAGACGGCTCCTTTAAGAAAATTATGTTTGCGCTGCCACTGTCGCGCCTGATTTGCAGATGGTCTGCATTTGTTGCGAAACATACTTCCCCCACCATAGCTCCACCACTAAGCTCTTATTATTCCCAAAACGTATAAGAGGGTTGTACCCGAGCTCTTAAACCCTCACAGCCAAGCGGGAGATCGTCATCAGCCATGTGGTGGTAGTGCGGGGCAAATTCATGTATGGTTGCCATGGAAATTAATACCTCAAGCCAAAGCGACTAGTGGTTTTTCGGTTAGTGTATATTGACCCCCACGTCTGAGATGTGAACTCGCTTATGTCATCATCTGGCAAGGCTCTTATCAGCCACACCGCGTGTGGCTGATGAGGGTTGTGGTTGGCGAGGCTGAACTGTAGGTCTTCTTCTGGAACTTTCCATGAGCGACCAACTGCTTTCGCTCTGGGCTGAGCTGCCACTGAACTGTTCCTGTCACTATCTTCATATTCACCAGTAAGTAAGCCATGAGCGACCGCGCCAGTAAAGCTCTTACTGAGGGCTTTTTGCCGGGAGAGACATACGATGCTTTTTCAAAGCGTAAAGATGTCCCTCTCACTACCGTCTACCACCGTGACCATGGGCGACCCTCGAAAGAAGAGAAGGCCGAAGGCCAACTATACCTCACTCCGTCAGAAGAGAAAGCCCTTGAAAAGTATCTGAAACTAACATCTGATCTCGGAAATCATGTGCGAATAAAGTTTATACCCTCACTAGCATTTAGTATCGCCCGCCAACGTTCTACGACAGATAAGGCGATCAAGCCTCCAGGCAAGAACTGGCCTCAAGGCTTTATAAAGCGTCATCCAGCACTCAAATCAAGGAGACTGAGGGCGATGGACTGGAAACGTCATGACAATAACATCTATAATAAGGTTATAAACTGGTTTGAGGTGATTGAGAATGTAGTAAAAGATCCGACCATTCTGTCGGAAAATGTGTATAATATGGACGAGACGGGAGTTATGTTATGCATGCTTGGCTCTGTCAAAGTCCTTGTAAGTAAGGACGATCCGCGGGGCTACAGAGGCGCAGGCGTCAAGCGAACGATGGTGACTGCCATTGAGTGTATAAGTGCAAACGGTAGGTCTTTGTTACCATTGATTATTTGGCCAGCGACTACCCATCGAAGCAACTGGACCACGTTCCCTACCCCTGGATGGCACTACGCATGGTCCGAATCTGGATACACCGACTCCAAGATTAGCTTGGAGTGGCTCACGTGTGTGTTCGATCCCCAAACCAAAGAACAGGCGAACGGGAAACCACGGGTGCTCATCTGCGACGGCTTTGGGACCCACGAAACCCTCGAAGTGTTGGAGTTTTGTTTCGAAAACAACATAATTTTATGTCGTCTCCCGTCTCATACCTCTCACAAGCTCCAGCCCTGTGACGTCGGAGTCTTTGCCCCCTTAAAGGCAGCATATCGCGACGAAGCTGAACGACTATATCGGGTTACAAATGCAATCGGCAAGGAGCATTTCACATCTCTCTACAGCCCTGCAAGGGATAAGGCGTTCACGAAGAGAAATATCACTGCTGCATGGGCTGCAAGTGGTTTGTTTCCATTCAACCCAGACAGAGTGCTCAAAACTATACTGAAGCCCCCCTCTCAACTAACCATTCCACATGCTGATGGGGTGGGTTCTTGTCTTCAAGACGAAGTGCTAAACTCGCCTGTGACTCCAGTGTCAGCAGAGGCTCTTACGTCGCTGCATAATCTTATCAAACAGGACCAGTCTAGTACACAGCGCCAACAAAGGCATGTACAGAAGCTTGCTAACGCCGCCCAAATGTCCTTCGCCGAAGTTGCTCTCCTCCGAGATGAAAAGCAATCCTTGATCACAATAGCCAACGAATCCAAAGTTCGCCGTTCGACCAAGTCAACAGTAGTAGGGAAGGCGAAGGTGATGAGCTATGAGGATATCGTGAAGGCACGAGCAGACCGTGCTGCGAAAGACATTATAAAAGGCAAGGGAAAACGCAGTCGGAAGCGTAAGGCGCTAGAGGCATGTGAGCAAGAGCTAGAGCCAGAAGTGGCGTATGCTGTGAAAGAGGTAAAAAACGGCAAGGGAATACGTAGTCGGAAGCGTAAGAGTGCTGTACCAGAAGCAGATGAGCCAGAGCCAGAGCCAGAGCCAGAACTGGCGCGGATGACGGCACCAGTGGCGCGGATGATATAGGCGCAGGTTATGCAGGGCAGATTGTTCCGGCGGGCTTATAGATCATTATTGTATTGTTGGTCGAATGAGGCAGGCCTCGCGAATAGTTACTATGCTACAGTTAGTCTGTCATATTCTCTGTGCAATGGAATGGAGATAGCAATGAATCACCTCTTGCCAGTTATCAATGAGTGGTCTTTCGCGCTCATCACGGCAGTCCCGCCTTCAAATGCCAGATGGTATCGAGGGATATTTGTAGTATTGTGTCCGGCGTTCTGCACGTCGTGTCTCTGCGCGTCAGGTGCTCGAAGCCGTACATAAGTCGGCAATGACATCGACGATGTTGGCGGTGTCGAGTGCCTCCGTCGTAAGCATCGCTTGGTCAGACGTGTTGAGAATAGACTCCGCCGTGGATAGTGGAACAGGAAGGGCAGTGGTTTTGGGAAGCCGTGCACATTTTGTTTCGAAGTGCGAAGTTGTTTTCACCAGTCATCCTCTAGTGAGGATCAGTGATGACAGAATACAATTGTTCAGAAAGATTCAGAAAGTAGCACAGTTCACTGACATGTCTTCGATGGTCGTGAGACTGTCGTAAATTGTGAATTTCGGTCAGTGCCTCTTGGTTGGGACCAGATCACGTGTGAGATTGCCAAAGACGTTAATTTCAAGCCACACGCCAGCGAGCCAAGAAGGCAACCTGGAGCCGGAAAAACTTGAAAACTGATGCCACGAATCGACGGCCCCACGAATGGTCTTAGTGGAACCCTGATTACGCTACGGGCCGTCGCACTCCCTTGAAGCGCCGGAGCATTTTAGCGTCGCACGTCACCTGATGAGGCATTTACTCAAGACTCATCAACCTCAGCCCGCCAGCGCGACAATCAATTTAGCTGACGGTCTCGTCTTTACGCTTCACTTCTATCTAAAGAGCAACGACAATCTCATACATCGATCGAACCATGCAGCAAGTAATGTCTACCAAGCATGCCAGAGAGCCTAATCCAGTCGATACAACAGGACTATGTCTACTGTCTCTAGATGGCGGCGGCGTGCGAGGACTTTCAACGCTCTACATATTAAAAAGCATTATGGATCGGCTAAATCACGAACGAAAGAAGACTGCTAATCTTCCGCCGGTGAAGCCATGCGAACTATTTGACCTTATTGGAGGTACAAGTACTGGCGGGTGAGGAGACCTATTTTATAGTAAGCCTCTACTAATGTAATCATAAGATTGATTGCGATTATGCTTGGCCGGCTCGAGATGGACGTGGATGAGTGTATTACCGCATATAGTAATCTCGCGGCAGCCATTTTCAGTGAGAAAATAAGTCAGGTCCCAGTTAACATAAAGGGTAAAATAAAGCCGCGGTTCGACTCGGCCAAACTGGAAAGTGCGATCCGAAAGGCGGTAGCACAGAGTGGTGTATCCGAGACAGACTTGTTCAATGATGGGACTGAGCGTGGATGTAGAACGTGAGTGCTCTACCAAAACAAGAAGATGCAGTTCTAACGATATCAGCTTTGTGTGTACTGCCGACCGCGACACGAAGGACATTGTCCGTCTCCGAAGCTATAGCCTTATTGACGAGCCGAATATTCATGCGACGATATGCCAGGCTGCTCTTGCAACATCCGCTGCTACAACATTCTTTGATCCCGTCAGCATTGGGGATCGTGCGTTCGCTGATGGCGGCCTTGGTGCAAATAATCCAGTGGACGAAGTTGAGGGAGAGGCGTCAAACATCTGGTGTTCGGAAACTGGAGATTTGAAGCCTCTAGTCAAGTGTTTTATATCAATTGGGACGGGGAACCCCGGCAAGACGGCATTCGAAGATGGCATATTTAAGTTTCTCGGCCAGACTGTGGTGGATATCGCGACCGAGACGGAGAATACAGAGAAGAAATTTATAGCCAGGTGGGCGAAGCATTTTGACGAAAGCCGATACTTTCGTTTTAATGTTGATCAGGGTCTGCAGACCATTGGGCTTGACGAGTACAAGAAGAAGGGCGCGATAGAATCAGCGACAGGAGGGTATCTAACTCACACAGCACAGAAGTTTCAGGTGCGAGATTGTATCCAGAACATGAAGCTAAAGCAGAGTGTGTATAATGAGGACTATTCGTAGCAATTCTAATGAACCATTAGGCTGATAGTCTACAGTTAAAACTGATCCTTCGTTTGCCGCCTTGATAAGTGTGAGCTAGATGATACTATATTGGCCTATCTTTACTAAAGTTGAGTAGAAATACACCATTCGACAACACTCAGGTATGGCGTGGTAAACTTTGAATTATTATTCATGAGGAAATACCTGCTAACTCATTACTTTAGGGAGTGGCGCTACAATCTTTGGAAATGTACATTGGATAGTGCCCCGTCCTGTCAATGATCTATTCACAGGGCGTATCGAGCTACTGGATCGGATGAAGAAGGCCTTGTCCACTATCAATACTCCTCCTACTGACAAACGGAAGATATTCGTTATTACAGGGCTAGGAGGACAAGGAAAGAGCGAAATCTGTCTGCAAGTTGCGAACCTGATGCGGAAGGAGTATGTTCTAATCTTGCCTCTGGTGTTGCTGTCCTAGCTTACAAGAGCAGATTCTGGGGGATATTCTGGGTCAACGTTGACATGCTTTCCACTGCTACAGATGGCTTTATCACTATTGCAGAAACTCTTGGATCCGCGGTCAAAGATGTTCCTAGTGCTCTTCGAGCTCTTGCAAAAGCTGAGCGAAACTGGCTCCTTATTCTCGACAACGCTGACACCCCAGATTTTGACTATCAGGTCTACCTTCCATCTGGGACTCACGGTGCTATTATTATAACATCTCGAAATTCTGAATGTAGTCAGTATAATACAGTAGGGGCTGAGGTTATAAAGGCTCTTAAAGACCAAGATTCTCAAGAGCTTTTATTTAAAGCAGCTAACCTTCCTCAAGATTCATGGTCGTTATACGCTAGTCAAGCTACAGAAATTCTCCACCTACTAGGATCACATACTCTCGCGCTAATCCAGGCTGGCGCGTATATTGCAAGAGGCCACTGCAAACTACACGAATACCCAAATGAATATCGACGGCAGCGAAAGCGACTGCTAGAGTTCCGGCCAAAACAAGCACGGTCGACGTATGGCGATGTTTATGCGACCTTCGAGGCATCGGCATATGTGTTAAAGCAGTCCAAGAGCGAGGCTGCAAGTGACGCTCTGCAATTACTCGGAATTCTTTCAATGCTCGACTCTAGCATCCTCCCTCTCCAACTCTTTCAAAATACATGGGAGGGATGTAGAAAAGTTCTCCACACTAATCGTATAGAGGAATGTGGTATAGATGTGACTACAAGTCACGTTTTACAATTACCTGCCTTTGTAATGGCAGATGATGACGAATGGGATTCTTACCGCCTCACTAAGGCCAGAGATTTATTAGCATCACTTTCTCTGGTTACCCAGCACAATTTAGATGGCTCGCCCGGATTATCAATGCACCCTTTAATACATGCTTGGGCCAAGGACCGTCAGGACTTAGAGAAGCAAGGCATAACTTGGATATCTACTGGGTGTGTGCTTGCGCTTTCCCGATTCAATACTCAATGGCGGACACAAGAGAGGCGACTACTACCACATGTCCAGACTTTTGTGGACATCAGGAATAATAGGGAAGTCTCACTTGGGTCTGAACCTATAGTTGTTCCAATTCTTCTTGAATGTGGCTGGATCCTGCTAGACATGCGGCAGGACTCTAAACTTGACGGCCTATTAAAAGATATATTTGTTCAACTTGGAAAAAAGCCCGATGAACTATCAAAAGAGTTTCTGCCATTATATAACATCCAAGCAAGGAGCTTGGTAAATCTAGGACATTATAAGAAGGCAGTCAAGCTGTTAGAGCAGATGGTTGAGGTCGAAGAGGCTACTCTGGCTAAGGATGACCCAGACCGGCTGGCATCGCAGCACGTACTTGCAGAAGCTTATCAGGCAAACGGACAGGTGAAAGAGGCAGTCAAGCTACTACAGCAGGTGGTCAAGATCAGAAAGGCTACTCTAGCCGAGAATCATCTAGACCGGCTAGCGTCGCAGCGCGCACTTGCAATTGCTTATCAGGCCAATGGACAAGTGAAAGAGGCAGTCAAGCTACTACAACAGGTGGTTGACATTGGAGAGGCTACTCTAGCTAAGGATGACCCAGACCGACTAGCGTCACAGCACACACTTGCAATTGCTTATCAGGCAAACGGACAGGTAAAAGAGGCAATCAAGCTACTAAAGCAGGTGGTTAAGATCGAAGAGGCTACTCTAGCTGAGGATCACCCAGACCGCCTAGCGTCACAGCACGCACTTGCAGGTGCTTATCAGGCGAACGGACAGGTGAAAGAGGCAGCCAAGCTGCTACAGCAGGTGGTTGAGATTGGAGAGGCTACTCTAGCTAAGGATCACCCAAACCAGCTTGCTTCGCAGCAAGCACTTGCAGTTGCCTATCAATCAAACGGACAGGTGAAAGAGGCAGTCAAGCTACTACAGCAGGTGGTTGAGATTGGAGAGGCTACTCTAGCTAAGGATCACCCAAACCAGCTTGATTCGCAGCAAGCACTTGCGATTGCCTATCAATCGAACGGACAGGTGAAAGAGGCAGTCAAGCTACTACAGCAGGTGGTTAAAATCAGAAAGGCTACTCTGGCTAAGGATCACCCAAGCCGGCTGAAATCGCAGCACGCACTTGCAATTGCATCACGCCAACGGACAGGTGAAAGAGGGAGCCGAGCTAGAGCACGTGGTCGAGACCAGAGAGGCTACTCTAGCTAAGGATCACCCAGACCAGCGTCGCAGCACTGAGGATCAGACGTTGACTGTTGCGATTCACTGGTTGCTGGAGGTGTCAAAGGAAATGGAATCTGCCTATCTGGCGGTGTCCCATCAGCAGATGGAGGGACAGTAGGCTTCAAAGCTGAGAATCTCTTCACATCATTCATTGCTCGGTTAGTGATGAGTTGCGGCGTTGTGTTGCGTTATTGATCCGGGAGCCCGCCAGCTTCGGATTATTGGAGGTCTCTACGGTAACCTTGATCTCTTTTGTGAAGCGATTTATCACGTGGGTAAAACAGAGCCACGCAGCCTTGCCACATAATGACATAAGCGAGTTCACATCTCAGACGTGGGGGTCAATATACACTAACCGAAAAACCACTAGTCGCTTTGGCTTGAGGTATTAATTTCCATGGCAACCATACATGAATTTGCCCCGCACTACCACCACATGGCTGATGACGATCTCCCGCTTGGCTGTGAGGGTTTAAGAGCTCGGGTACAACCCTCTTATACGTTTTGGGAATAATAAGAGCTTAGTGGTGGAGCTATGGTGGGGGAAGTCTGTTTCGTAACAAATGCAAACCCTCTGCAAATCAGTCGCAATAGTGGCAACGCAAACATAATTTTCTTAAAGGAGTGGTCTAGGGTGCTTACGAGTAGCTGTAGAATACGTTTCATGCAAAAATGTAAGAGATATCAATAAATGTGTAGAATTTGAGATGCCTAAAGTCAAAGTACCTACCTTTTTTTTCGGCACGGTGGGGTTTTCGCCACTCAGGGACGGACGTTATTTATGCCTAGAACACCTCTTGGGATACTGTTTAAATTGGAGTGTTTCTTTCGATGTCTGTAACCGCTGTCCCGCGATTTGGCTCTCTCCACTCCGCCACGTACAGAGGTAGTGGTTCGCGTTGGTAGGTACTTACGCCTGGAACTACCCCAACTGGCTCACCGAGAACCCCCTGCAGTACGTACGTACTCTAAACAATTGAACAATATAAACCACCCATTCCTTCCTATTGCCATCGCTCAGTTCGCGGTCTTCCATCCACAATATCATCCACCTGTCACCACAACCATTCCCTCCTATGCTCACCAAAACTAAACCCCCAAGCACAAATACCGCCCGCTAGTTTCACCTCCCGCCTGCCGGCGCATTTGTGCGCAGCAGCGCCTTTTCGCTCGGAATGTCGACAAACGCCGCTAACGCTCTTCTCGCGGAATCAAGAGCACTCTCAAAGTACGTTGCCGGAGAGAACTAGCCTTAAGACATTATATAGATTGCTTGTGAATAGCACTAACTATAAGCAGTGGTATTAATCCATCGATGCCGCTCGACTTTGGGCCCCCTAATGCCGGTTTACCATTTCCTGATTTCTCCTTTCTGAAGTCTGGGAAAAGCAGCGACACTTTAGCGCTCGGTTGCCTAGAATTGATTTGGATCTAGACATGGGGACGCGTGATTCAAGCCTAATAATTGGTTCGGAGAGTCCAGCTCCTTGCCCCAATGTTGAAGGTGCATCGGCCAATGTCTGCGCTTTACTCTGCGTCTAAAGGCATCTACCCCTGTATATTGTGGATGCAGTACGGAGCCTCCGTACCTCTAGACAATCAACCTCTGAACAGCCGATTTACCGTTTCCGTGATTTAGTGTGGTGTTTTTAGATAAAAGCGGCATTGGCCTTAGAACCACTCTCACGATACAGCAACTGGTTATCAAGTTTCCATAAACAGGAACTTCAAAGTCGTCTCATTCAGCGACCATCTCTGGCAGAGATGCCTAATTCTCTGTGAGCTGCCATCGCTTTTGCTGCCAAGACCACCACCAAAACCGTCCCCTGTTGTCAGCCTTCCGCTTCCGTGTTCCCGCTCTTAGGCCATTGCTGCTTTTACTTTCACTGCCACTGGGCACGTCCATCTCCACCTTCGACGACCGCCGAAGCGGCCTAAGAACGCTTAAAAACGCGAAAATGTTGGTCGATTTCTGAATCTGCCTGGGGCCTCACAAAAGGCCGCATCCTGTGTCTTTGATTACGACGACGGCTTCATGGAAACGGGGAATGGTTGGTCGATTTCCGAAATCTGCCTCGAGCCTGTGTATTCGATCACGACAGCGGCTTCCTGGAAACGCGAAACGGTTGGTCGATTGTGATGTCTGCCTCGGGCCTCTCGACTGTTGTATGGGTGGTGCTACGCTCAACGAACCAGAAAGGGGCGACGTCCAGCAGTAGCAGTCTAATCGGAAGCATCAAAGGTATTGTATTATCTACTGATCTATCTGTAACTATTCGCCGAGTTCCCCTGAGAGAACTCAGACTCTAGGCGCTAGACTGAATGAATATATACTCATCTTATAATGTCTCACATATTTCCGAGCATGTGACCTGTACCCAACTGACACCCGCGGATCGTCAGATGACGGCCAAGGATCAAAAGTTGATTAGAGAAATCGGGTTCAGAGGCAATTCGAGGAGGAGGGATTTCCTAAGATCGCGGATCAATGGTCGGATTGATGGTTGACTTATCAGAGCAATGAGGACTAATATCTATTTTGTTCTAAACTGTTTCTAGCAGGTAGATATAGTCTCATCACATCACGTTAGAGGTCTGCGTCGTCCGACTCCCAATGGGCCCGATCATCAGGCCACTTATCATGCCATATACTTCAAGCCCTTTCTAGTCGTTCTGTAGCAATGTGTTTATAGTATGGTGGCATACCCTCGAATACACTTATTGCGTTACAAGCTTCGACCTACTGACCCTCTGAAATGAGATTAGTGCAGATCTCTTCAAGTACACGGAATAAGTCGTTGGCATCTGCGGTATGGCGACATGTCGAGGGATCGCATATGCACTGCACCCCGCTATGAAAATCGGCATGGCGGCTAGGGCGGCCTTCGTCCTCGAGGAGCATCAACTCTGCTACTACTTTGTAGCCCCTGACCCATAGAGATTCCTGGACGTGAAGATGGAGTATAGCCTTAAGCACTTCAGCTAGGTTGTTAGTGTGCTTCTTCTTCCTTTCATGATGGTTCCATTCGAGATGCCTCTTCCCTCACGACGCCGCTGTATTTCATGGTAGCTTTTTAACGCCCCTAATACGTACCCCACGTTGTACTCCTGGCCTTCTAACACGCCTTGTCGTATTATTTCTCGCTGTCTTGAAGCAAATTGATCTAGGATCCATAGTTCCATCCTTATGCCAGTGATAACAACTTTATCAGAGCCATCTTCTAAGCATTCGAGTGCCATAATCGCACCCGCCCAGGCCGCCCATGATATTTCCAGAACAACGTGGTCGTATATAGTGTGTAGAGACAAAAGCAATGTGTCATAGTCTTGAGCACCTAATCTGTGGCGAAGGTGTTCCATGAAGAACCAAGTTTTCTGTACTGAACCTTCTACATATAAGGTGCCTTTCCAAGTAGCTTCAAGAAGCATTAGAGCCACTTTTGGATCTCCTTTTATATGTTCGGTGATAGCGTCAGCTCCATCGTGATATGTAAGCTCTCCCCTTCTAAATTCTTTAGCGTAGGCAGAGTGGAAAAACACCTTCTTTCTCCTATTAAAGACAGCCCTAAACACCTTAGATACTTGAGAAAGATTCAAAAGCGTTTTTCGGTCTGAAATTTCGAAAAAAAAAAAAAAAAAAAAACTTATGTCTTTAATTCAGTAGGTAATAGGGACAAATTGTCAGGGCCACTAATATGTGGCGGCAGGCATTGCTTCTTTAGTAGTAATTTCCCATCCCGGATAGGGCTCTCTATGCACTATTAGCGCAGGCTGGTATGTAAATAATAATACTATTACCTCCTAGCCTCTTACGTCTCGCCACTACCTTGAGACCAGCCCGATCGTCAGCTTCAGTATCTGATACTAAGGTATCTGACATGTTGTTTGTCGCACTTAGTCCTTCCTTTTGAGGTTTTTGTAATGTAGATTGTTGTATAAGCGCAGTAAAGCCGATGAAGTTGTTAAGAGTGCGCGGGTCTTTTATACTTCGTTTGCCCTTGAGATTACATGACCTCTAGGCCACAGGGCAGAGCCCATTTCTATGAAGCCGCTATCTAGATTAAAGACACAGAATGCGGTTTTTTGAGAGGCCTAAGGCAGATATCAGAATCATGCACCCCGTTTCCATGAAGCTGCTGTCGTCATCGCGGACACAGGATTCAGGGTACTTGACCTCTAGAGGTCAAAGCACCGAAGCCAGCCGACCGTCTCCCGTTTCCACGAAGCCGCTGTCATGATCGAAGACACAGGATGCAGGAACAGGGAAGCAGAAGGCTGACAACGGAGGACGGTTTTGGTGGTGGTCTTGGCGCGAGAGCCACAGCTATTGGAAGCGGAGAGGTAAGGGTAACGGCTATTAGAAATGCCGTACTTTAAATGAGAGAATTAAGTTGAATCTATGCCAATCCAGGTTAAAATCCTAGAATACCAATGCTCATTCCCCAAATCACGGCTGGAGTTGGGTGGAAAAAATGAGGTGGAGGGGGTAAAAGGGTTAGATCGATTGTGGGAAAAGTTGAAAAAAGACTGAAAATCCTAATTGTAAGCAAACTACCTTGCTCTAATTTTGAGGTAGCGGGCTGACAAGAATGATAGCAGAATAAATGTCCTTAATAACGTGTGCATATATCGATCGAAAAGATAGCTTTCAAGTCTAGATAGCTGTGTGAATTGCTGATGCACGAACCCGACGGCTTGTCTCAAAAAGGACGGACTTTTTGTTAGGGATGAATGGAGATGGTGCCGTAGCCTGAAACCTACTGTGAGACTGCCAAGTAATTACCCGAGAATACAGTATAAATTGGGGCTTATCCCGACCGTAGAATAGGTAGTCGAATTGATCCCGTTGAATCCCTCCAACACTTTTCGCCCTGACCTACGCATCACGTGCTCACACTTGGATGGTCATCTCCGCAATGGCTTGGCAGTCGGCAATACGTTAGCCGCTCCGTGACGAGGCAGGTTGATGTGGAGCTAAGTATCTAGCCAGGATAGGGCTAGTGTTTGCATAGGCGTCTTGGCACTACGACAATTAGGCACTTACGCGGAGGATCGAGGCCGTCAAACAGGATGTACATCATGTTGACAACAGGGTTTCTCCATGTGCATTCGACAATCCGGGGTAATAATATTTAACATTCTGGATTACGATGAGCTCCATCTATCATGTGTGTAACCTATCACCTTGATCTATATCCAAAATACATGTCCGCCTACTGACTACTGCACATTAAGGCAATATCGACTGAGGAGTCTCTCCATGACGCGGTGCTGACAGGCGATGCGGCGATAGTTGAGTTGCTACTCAAAAGGGACGGCGTCGACCCCGACTCGAAGGACAGCAGTGGTCGCACACCGCTTTCG